>NW_021637443.1:0-40907 GCF_004799145.2 Neltuma alba
ATGAAGACTCTATTTCCGATGGTTGTTACACTGAGTCAGAAAGCTGAGGGGTCAAACTAAGGAAATGTCATCAAGATGCATGATTACGAAATCATGCATGTTTTCACGTCATCACCTGACTTGTTGACCTTTTGTCTACCTAATTTTTATTCTATAACAAAAATTAAAAAAAAAAAAAAAAGTCTGGACTCAGACTAATATCATGAGTATACTGTATATACTATAATGGGATAGCCGGTTTTCCCCCCCCCCCCCGGTTCCTTCTGCTTTTTAAAATAATTGGTTGGATTCGTTGAAGGATGCGAAGGGAAACCTTGCACGATGGTGATAAGGACTCTGCGCTGGACGGTTCATCTTACTGGATATGGGGATTGCCGTTTTTTCTGTTTTATTCCACAAGGTCTTCTCAGTTTCTGCACGAAAGGCCTAATCAAACCTTGTTCAGAGCCCTTCTCTGTCTTCTCTCATCTCCCATGGTACACTAATTCACTTTGAAATTAATCCTCTCTGTCCACTTCAATCATATATATCAAAGAACAGCCTAACATAGTATTTTGTTCTTCAAAATTGACAGAGAAAAGCCATTTCCAAGTTCATAGAATCATACTTGAGTTGGAAGCTTCCTTTGGAAAAATATGGGCTCAAACCAGACCACCCATTTGTGGAGGACTACGCTTCATGCCAAATGGCCATCTTGCCTGAGAACTTCTTCTCCGAAGCAGACAAAGGAAATATAAAGTTCAAAAGGGCTTCCAAATGGGGGTTCTGGAGCGGAGGACTTGAATTCGAAGATAACACCAGATTGGAGGCCGACGTGGTGGTTCTTGCCACTGGTTATGATGGCAAGAAGAAGCTCCAATCTCTACTTCCAGACCCATTTCGAAGCTTAATTGTGGACTCTTCAGGGATCATGCCTTTGTACAGGTAAGTAACTCAGATGAAAAAGATCAAACAGTCATCAAGTTTTTGAATTTGTCATATGGGTTTGCTAATTTGACTGTGTTGAACAGAGGAACGATCCACCCGTTAATTCCAAACATGGCATTTGTGGGGTATGTTGAAAGTGTGTCAAATCTCCAGACGGCAGAGTTAAGATGCAAGTGGCTGGCTAGACTAGCAGATGAGCAATTTAAGCTTCCAAGTGTGAAGAAAATGATTGAACAGACGTCTGAAGAAATAGAAGTCATGAAAAGAACCACTCGTTTCTATAAGAGACACTGCATTTCAACTTTCAGCATCAACCACAGTGACGAGATTTGCCAAGAGATGGGATGGAGCCATTGGAGGAAGACCAACTGGTTTTCTGAAGCTTTCAGTCCCTATACCAGCCAAGACTATCAGTGAATATAACACAAGACAAGTTGATAATCTTGTTATATTTAACCACAAGAATAAACACAAGCTATAGGTATAGAACTTCCCCTTCTTCGTTACTCATTGTTTTTCAGCCAAAGAAATAAATGTACGTACTTCGTGCGTCTGTAATAAAATTGAGTTCTCCAGCTACTTTCACTTAATGTATACTCCTTCCTGTAGTAGTTATTATAAGCTTAAATAACTAATTCATGGATAATAAATAATTAGTTAAAAGCAATAAAATAGGTTAGAAATATTTTTTATTTTTAAATATGCCCTTATAATAAATTAGAAAAAAGATGAAAAAAAATATGTAGGGAAATGTATAAGAAAAGTCATGACAAAGGATAGAAAATAAATAATTAAGGGCAAAATTAGAAAAAATACATTAAATGTTAAAACAAATACTCTTCTGGTCCTATTTTTAAGGCAAAAAGAGAAATATTTTTTGATTCTATTTATAGGGTATTAAGAGGAAACTTTTTACATGAATATACAATTTTACCCTTCATTTATTATTATGTGACTTTGTTTACATGAGGTATAATGTATATTAAATAAGGATAAGGCTGAAAAGTTATGAAATTTAAATAAGATTTAATAAGGTTTAAGATTTTTCTTAGTATGTATAAACTATGTTGGAAGTGACTTATAAAAGAACTATGAGAGTACTAAATTGAAACTTGTAAAATGAATCACACTATTTTTTTTCAAATTTAAAATTTATAAATAGGATCACAAGCAGTAATTTATTGCAATTTTGTCATCAATGTTGTGTCTCTCGATGCTTTGATTACTTATCTCGCTTCTTAATTTCATTATTTCAACCTAGGCGGCTCATGAAAACGAATGCTGGGAAGCGTAATGTGAATGCTGAAAGTCTTAACATTGATGACTTTCAGTCAAGATTGAAGATGAAAAAACTACTCCCCGGTCCTATTATAAGACCCAAATTTGACTTTTTATTTGGTCCTAATTATAAGACCCTAATCCTTTTGTCTCTTATATTTATGCATTTTTTTTCAAGATAATCCTTCTAATAATGATAGTTTTTATAAATTCAGTGTTGTCACTACTAAATAAAATATTAATTACCAAACTTGATTTGAAATTTAGTAATTTTCAGGTTTTTTTTATCATTTTTTTCTTTTAAGATAGTATTTCTAAAATCTTGATGATAATTTCTTAATTGTTTTTTTAATAAATCCCATAGAATTTCAATAAACTTTTAAAAATAAATTGCAGCTATACGAAAATTGGAATATTAAATGTACATTTTATCCCGGCATTTTCTGTGTTATATTTTCCTTCCTTTTTTCCCCTTCTCACCGTCCTCTTTTTTCTTTCTTTTAATTTGATCAAGGTTTTTTTTTTTAGACTTAAAGCGCAAAATTTTTTTACTTTTCCTAACAAATACGTTTCTTGATATTCAAAAGTTACGTTCTTTCCTCTGTAGGGAGTAAGCCACTCACTGTGAACCAACAGTTTGTTGTTTCCACCGTCTTCTTTTGTCTCTGGTTGTGATGATTTAATGGCGTGGTCCTGACGGGCGTAATAAAGTAAGGTCTGTAATGAGATGACCGATCAGAACTGCGACGTCCATACTTATCTTTTTTTTTTTTTGGTTTCCCCTTTTCATTTATCTCTTCTTCTTTTTTTCTTTTTTTTTCATTTTGCAAATACTTTTAGAATAAAAAGTGGGAAAGAAAAGAGAGAGATCGCAATGAAAAAACAATATTCGTCTCATTTATTAGTGGCCTGCCGTTTTAGATATATTGCGAGCCTTATTTTATTAAAAGAAGAAGAAGAAGAAGAAAATGGAATTACAGCATCAAATCCCGCGGTCACTCAAACGGGTGGAAAAAGCAAAAAGATACCAAAGTTTTGATTTAACCAAAAATAATCAAATCCTTGTCACGCTAACCACTCCTCATCCATACCTTCAATGTCTCCAATGTCCATGCTGTTTTTTAGAGTCACGAAAATACGAAAAACAGGAAATGTGAAAACGACATATAAAAGGATTAGTGTGGATTAAACAAATGTAAGTAAAACCAAAAATGCATGCATTAAATCGTCCAGAAATTCTTGTATATTCCAATAAGTAACACGTCATTTGTGCGCTAAACCAAACCAAAAAAAAAAACTCTTAATCAGACATAGTGGGATTCATATCTTTCACATTTATCATAAGATTTATCTTTTTTTTTCCTTTTAATTTTATCCTGTACATTGCAATATGTTTTCTACATCCTTTTTATCAACCCTAGTATAACTTAAATAAAAGTATGCATGCGTTGTAAAATACTAAAAAAATGTAAAGCATAATTTTCAATTCTTAAAATCCAAGAACTCCATGTTAGGAATATATTTATTGGCTAGAACACAAATGATGGGGTGCTCTTAGAGTATTCAAGAATTTCTCCAAAATGGACTAATTCACGAAGTTCCAAAGAAAAGAAAATTCAGAAAGTAGAGATATTCTGGGTTTGTCAAGATGATGCAGCTTTAACAAGAAAAGCCCATAAGTTCTCTGACACAGAAACACTGTACGCTCCATCATCAAAATTTTTGGATGGAAACACGCACATTTTGAAGGACAAGTTTTTCAAAATGTGTTTGTTTCCATTCCAGAAACATTAGTATTTAATCAAACTGGTAAATAGCATTATTATTTTTCAATTAGCCATAGGAGCCGACAAAAATCCGAGTTAATCCGAAGGCTTTCAACTCCTGATAACAAAATGCACTTTAAAAAAAAATGCTAGATGCAATAGCATTCATAGATCACTTATCAAGTATTTTACCGCACACAAACTACTTTTTTCCAAACAGCTTTTCAAAGTGTTTGAACATAAACAGAGACCCCCAACAATCCCAAACATGCTCCATGATATTGATACCTGATAACAACTTAAGAACATTGGTCAATAACCCAGTGGAATATCCTAAAGGAGACGCATGCGTAGGATTTTCGTTTTGAAAGGCGACGATGATGAAGGACAGTAGGCCTGTTTAGCTTGGTTTCCTTTTACTGTTATCTGTTATCATTTAAAAAAAAAAAAAGCCGACGGGTAGACACCAAATATCCCAGGGAAAAAACAAAACTCACAGCAAATTATTAGCCAGGCAAATAAATATCATACGGAAAAAGATGAGTTGAGACCCAGTACAATGTCTCTTGCTTTGTTACAAAAAGACTCGAACAAACTACAAACTTCTTCCTTTTCCATAGCAACCAAAAGAACAAAGAAAGACTTCCTAATGAAATTTATTTATAAAATTCTAAAATTTGTGGTCAAACTTACCAAGGTAGGGTGGGATCTTGGAAGTAATCCTGTGAGCACTGCTCTAAGCAGCTTTCGTTTGAATTCAACCATGCTGGAAAGTCCATGACTTCCTCAAAAATATGGTATGCATCATCTTCAGGCTTATCATCAGTTGCTCCATGTTCCATGCTCTTCAAAAACTTAAACCACCATGCTGATGTGACCAAATTCATAGTGTCATTCCATTCCATTTGATATTGCTCTCCTACGGATCTGATCTCTGCCATCCCCTCATCGTCCAAGGCTGTATGCAGGCCCCCAGTAGCCTGGACAACAGCACTGGAATCAATTGTATGGACCGCTGCAGCAGTCTCCTCTCCCAGTGATATTGCGGCTAGAGGAGTTTCCTGATCAGTTGCAATAGATGGTGATGGAGAAGATGATGATGGAGACGAATACGAGTGTGATGATGTGTTGGCGTTGTCAAGGTAAAGGGTAGCATTTAAATTGGTGAAATCATGAACATTGAGATTCAAGCCCAGAGTCTGATTTGGAAGCATGATATTGGGGGTTTCGGGCACAAGGGATGGAGCAGTTGGAGAAGCGCCGGGGCAGGTATAAGAATTTTGCAATGACTGAAGAGGATGAGACAACGATGAATAAGAAAAAGCATCCATGTAATTTGAGAAATTAGTTGTGCATGATGGGTATGATCCAGGATTTCTCCTAGACTTGACTCTTCCATCTTGCTCAAAACTTGAGTGCTGCAGAGGCTGGAGGGATACCGACGGCTGTTGCTGAGTTTCTTGCTGCTGCTGCAGCTGCTGTTCACTAGCTTGTTTCATAGCAGCTCTGTGAAATTTCAGGGCAGTGACAATCTCCCTCCTGGCCTCTGCCATATTCAGAAGCCTTTCCTGGTAAGGCCTACTTGTGTGCAGCCTCCTCCTGACTTGTTTTTTATGCTGCTGTCGGGGTTGCGTGGGTTGCTTTGGCTGATGGCCATCAAAAACTCTCTCTTGTTTGGTTAACTTTCGAGCTTGGGAAGAATCAACAGCAACAGCACAATCTGGGTTTCTAGGGTTCATGGAGTCTTTTGTTCTTGAGGTGGTTAGCTGCTTCACTAGGTTACGGATATAAGCACCAGAGAGATGAGGCTCTTCCTCAAGGTTACAGAGTTTATCTAATTCCATTCCCTGTGTTTCTTTCCTTAAAAATGATGGATTCCTCAATACTATAATATGGTCTCTTCTATAAGCTTTGGTGTAAATAGAATTGAGAGGAGAGACCAAGGGCTGGTGGAATCATGGGTTATCTCCTGTAATTCTGAGAGACAAAGTACACAAAACAGAGGCAGAGGCAGATACTGATACAGAGAAGTCCTGGTCTTCTTGGATGGCCTCATGGATGTTATAAATAGTTGGGGACAACCTAGGGCTTTCAAAATATTTGTTTTTTTCCTTGTTTTGGCAAACTACTTTTGTTACCGTTTTTATTACCCGCTTTAAATGGATACTTCTAAGTGATGGCCTTATATGGCGTCTCCTTCTTCGACAAGAAGCAATATTATTTTCAGCATAACAAATTGTAATTTTGAACCACTCAATGGAAAGGGAATATGTACGTACATATGAACTATCAAAGAAAAAATCACATATCACACTAACATAATCAGTAAGAAATCAAGCATTATTGACAGAGTGGCAGGAACATCAGAGGACTAATCAACAACTGAGCAAATATATGGGAATGTAAAAGTAAGGGAATCAGTCTATAGTTTCAAACAGAGTATAATAGCCAGTAATTAGGGATAGAATTATGGACAGAATAGGCCATGGTAATAAGGAATAACCGTTAGTCACACAACAGCGGCCAAAAAGATCACTGCGCCCACATTAAGGGACATTATGATGAGGGGAAAAAATTATCCTTTCCAGTTTTTGATATATCTAAGAAGCTGGGAGGTGCAGGGATAAAAATTTTCATTCAGTGATTTCTTAATATGTTTTATCCATTTCCTTCATTCTATTATTATATAATCAAATGTCTTCGACGTACGTATACAATAGCATCATGTCTACAGGAGATAAATGTATTCAGGGAAGAAAAGCAAAAACCACAAAGAGAACTTGCACAGAACAAGTTGAATTTATGACTTGCTGATTCATTAACTAAAATTATGAATTTTCCAGTCTGTGGTTCTGTGCTCTGAAAAATTAACACTCACATAATCAATTCAAAACCACCATAACGCCCCAAAAAAAATTGTTCTCAGTCTCCTCACTGAATAAATGAAGATGGGATTGAAAACGCAGCCTATAATTGTTATAATACAAAGATATAACAGGAGAGACGATAAGGAAAAACAGAGGGTATTTATGACATTGAACAATTATTGGCATTTCAATTCAGTGGTACCTTGCCGGCAAGTACTATGGGACCAAAGCTACCTAGACGTCAGCAAGAGCCTATAGAGAATGACAGAAGAATCTCCATGACTGTTAAACCTTGTCTTTTTCACTATGTATGCTAGCAAAACACCATTTTCCCCGTTTTAGCAAGTTGAATAGCATTAGGATCGGTTCAGCAAACAGAGAACTTAGACCTTTTGAAATACAAGACAGAAACACTCCATACCCTCCTTGCCCTGCCTCTCCCCTGTCCCTCTAAACCATGTGCTAGCTCATGCTTTCCCTTGTATGATTTTTAAGTTCAATTATTTACATTGCAAAGACAGGGACATGGATTTTTAGACTTTTAACCATAATCTTCAGCCAGCAATCTACATAATGAAAAAGACATAGGAAAGAGCTGCGATTAATACTATACGTATTATGGGAAAGAAAGGGAGAATATACATATATAGAAACACAGTCGCATTTAGTATTAACAATCATAACAAGAAAAACTTCTACTAAACATAGTTATCAGGCATAAATTGTCTCAAGGAAACATACTCATCACCAAAACATGCGAAGAGAGATGAAGCATCCAAAATACAACGTAAAGTTATTTTTCCCTGAGCTAAGACTAGAATTAAAGGTGAAAAACATTAGAATTTCTCCCTCCCTACTTTAAAGTTTAAGTACATGACTGCAGGAGGAAAACACATCTGCACGCACGCACGCACGCAGAGAGAGAAGGATATTACGATTAGCCGTAGATTAACAGAAGAATTAGTTAAGAGATTGGAGCATCTAAACCCAAAAATTTAAATAGCATACCAATTATTTAAATTTAAATGTTTTAATTTCAGTACCACTGATGCAAACTCAAACCACATCACCACCACCCCTTTCAGATTAATGATTTATGACCTCAGTTTTTTTCCCCCCAGAAAGTGCTATTGGTCCAGTCACCTGAAAGACGACTTCAAAATGTTACTGTTCTCTTAATGTAGCCTCTGAACTCCACTACATTGCGAAGCCATGACATTATGGCTTATAAGCATGACTACGAGACAATGCAAGTTCCATACATCCTACACGATCTTTGTATATAATATAACTTGCTGATCAAAAGATTTGTTCTTTTACTAAGTTAGTGTGTAATAAGATCCAAAATTTGTTTATTGTAATAACTATGTGCGTCATAGGATCCAAAAATTCACATCTAGAATATGACTTGCAGTCAGGCATTAAGTCTCGGCATATCAAAAATAGTTTATTTGGTTCATCAATAAGCTTAGAGAATAAATCATTGGTGAACCAAAAAAACCTATCTTTGAGGTGATGAGGCCTAAAACTAAAATTATATCAAAGAATAGCCAATAAGATTAGCTAAACTTTCATTGTTCATTTCTTTATCTTCCCCTGCAAGATGTGCATATTGGTATCCTCCAAAGTTTACCGTGGAAAGTCTTCAGCCAAAGATGTGATTATGGCAACAATCCTTTTTGACAAGATAAAGTTCAAAAGAAGAATACTAAAGCCGCGGCAGAATAATTTTTTTTTTTTTTTTAAACAGAGTTAGAGAGATAAGAAGGAAAAGGAAGTGGAGAGAGGAAGAGAAACAGGCCTCTTGTGGTTGAGTAAGCAGTGGATAACATCAAAGATGGATGGATATCATGGGCTTTCTCCTTGTCTCTGTGGTGTGAGAAAAAACCAAAGCAAAGCAGCCAAGTTGAGCCAATGGGAGAAGCAGCAGGTGCAGTTGCCCCTTTCAGATAAAATTTTAATTAAAGGAAGAAAAGAAGCCGCTTTTGGCGAATCGCAGACGCCCACATTCATCCACTTGCGTTTTGATTGCTTCTCTTCTCTGTTTCGGTCGAAGCCAAACCATGAATCCATTCCCTCTTCATGCACCCAAAGATAACCCTAATCATCCCTCCCACCATTTACGTGCGCCCGATTTCTTCGTCTCTGTCGCTCGCTATCCGCCTCATTGCCAAGTATCAGTGCAGTGGCAGTGATTATTGAATAACCTCATTAATTAGCATTCATATATGACGCCCCTCATATGCTGCGAAGTGAACCCCACTCTCATGGAGCAATAACCACCCTGCATCTTGTGTCCCTTTCGTGGGGTAACAGTGCGGAAATATTATATATGTATATATATTTTGCCAGAGCGGAAATTATAATTATGCTGAGTTCTTTAAAATGTTCAGTTTTTCCTCCTTGCCGCCATTTTTTGACCTCAACTGTAAATTGGGTCGTGAACATTTCCGGTCATTTCCTACCAAAAGCCACTGCTTTTGGATGGGCCATTTGCGGGTATGCGCTGTATAGTAAACCATGACTTTTTTTTTTTAACTTCGGAACTGTTGATTAAAGATCAAAATATGATTTTAAAATAATTTTATAATATACGAGATAATGTAAAAAAAGTTTTGTTTCGACTTACATTTAACTATTTTCAAACACCCTCTTAATATACTCATATTATTATGTTCATCATATGTATGTATAATTATAATGCTAGCCTGTACATTACATAAGTATATCTTAAATTGTTAAATTCAGATGCTTGATATAAGATATAGTTTATGATTTATTTTAAACTACAAACTAAATATTAATGTAAATGGTGATATAAGGAGATAAAACATAAAGCCTCGGGCAATGCTCTTTTAGACATGGTTCAAATCTCATAATATTATACTCCTTAAATTCTAAACGTAAGACTTATTTTAAATCTTATATTTAGGATTAGAAAAGAAAACCATATCATCCGAACCTTACTTCTTTGCTTTTTATGATAACACGTTCCTTTATGTGCCCTCTTTTCCATCTTTGATTTGTTACTTAAAATGCAATCATATTGTGGCAATAAATTTGATAAAACTTTAATCTTTTATGTGAGACTTTATTAGTCATTCTAATAAAATTTAAAAATTAGTTAAATGTATTAAATATAAAAAAATTAACAACTTCTTGAAACAATTTTTTGATTGGTATAATTAATTTAAAATTTAGAGATTAAAACTAAAATAATATTAAATTTTATGATTAAAGATATTATTAACCCAAAACTTTTTTTTTATTGGTATAATTAATTGGAGGATGAAGACGAAAAGAATAAATAAAATGGAACATAGAGATTCATATATTTTTAAAAATATATTATGAGTCATTCATTAAATTTTATAAAAAAATGTTGGTTTAATACTACTTTATTTCTCAAACAAGTTATAATTTTAGGATAAAATTATTTAGACTAACTAAAATGAAGTCAAATCTTAAGAATTAAAATTATTAATTTAAAATTTTAGAGATTAAAACTAAAATGATATTAAATTTTATGATTAAAGATATTATTAACCCAAAACTTTTTATGCTGAAAATATATTTAAATAATTAAAATTAATCAAACAAAGGGAAGAGAAGGCGTATTCCCTGGATCCACCGCCTGCAAGGGCGGGCCGGACATGATGTGACCCCTTATAATCGGACGGCCAATCTTCTTCCAGCCGAAACTGCCGGACCTGACCCTGCCACGTGGCTCCAGTTTGAACACTCCAATGACATCGCGGTGTCCACGTGGGACGCTGCCCTGTGACGATATGCAAGCGGCTTGGTCACCCGCCCTCTCACCGCGATGGATTGATGAACCGTGACCGCAAAAACCAATATTTGTTTATTATAACAAATAATTCAATTAATTTTTTTAAATATAAAATTAAGTCAAATTACTTATATTTATTATGTTTGATAAATAAATTTATAAGTGCGCAAACACATTTTAACAAATATTTATACGAAAATTTATAAATCTTAATTTATATTATAAAAGCTGATGATACAAAAATCTATAAATTTTTGTAAATAAATTTATAGGTGTAACATAATACTACACACTGCCCTTGATATAGAAGTTAAATAAATAATTTAAAAAAATTATAAAAAACAATTAACTTGGTTAAGTGTAATAAATATGCGTTAACTTTTTTAAACTAACATCTTGAATTATGTAAACTGAAACAATTTTTTATAGGAACCTTCCAATTAATATGATTTAGAAAAAAAACATTATAAATTTTAGAAATAAAATGGTTCATATATTTAAAATGAAATTTAATTTTTTTTAATAGATTTTATATTAAGTATTGAAGCTAGTAGGTGTAATTATAGAGCTCAACGCTGAACCAAATTAACCCGTTTAAACACGATCACGAACTCGCCAAAGCGCATACGACTCCCATTGATATTGTGGTCTCCACTTGAGAGCTGGACTAAATTGTGCATTCATGAGAAATGAGCTTAGATTTCAGGAAATTAGAAACTTAAGTGCCCTTTTAACGTGAAAATGCAAAAAGGAAAAAAAAGAGAATAAAAACATGAAAATACTGACCATATTCTTCTTCTTCTTCTTCCTCTTTTCGTCTGTTACACTTGATTGATTTAGATGCATGTGGGGAAGGTGGGTGAGATCAAAATTTAATGAAAGGGAAGGTGGGGTGAGACACACTTAGCCTCCCTACAAAATGTAAGGTCGCTGTCGTGTTATAAAAATGGGAGATGGGGCCAAGTGGGACCATCTTTCATGTTTTAATCTGCCACCAACACCACCAAACTTTCTCTGCTTCTGCTGCGCAGTAATTCCAGACAACGACCCCTTCAAGCTGCTCACCCAAATTTCTCAAGATTGACGTGCGAAGAAGAGAGCGGAAAGTCTCTAGAATCTCATCCAACCATACCCTCCCCCTTTCTCTAACCATGGCGTTGAAGGCCAACTTGCCACCAATCAAACCCAATCCGTCATGTGAAATTTCAGGACACCCTTTCACTTTTCCATTATCTCCATTCTATGTTACGGTTCCTTGAATCTCCTTGAGCGATACTATTCCCGTCACAGATACTCTAGCAGCGACAAATTACGCTATTAGTCTCAATTTACATTTTGGTCTAACTCAATTAAATAACAATATTAAGAGGTGTTTGGGTTAGTTTCCTATAACTAATTTTACAGCGTACAAGATAAATATGTGATAAAAGATTTGACTCGACTTACATAAAAACACTTCCAAAACTTCCTATAAATATTTATCTGCCAATAGGCTTAATGGTATGAAAGTTATCTTACGAGTAAAACATCGTGAGTTTGATGTCATTTATAACCTTAAACTAGCACCAAATATCTCGTGCGTTGCACATGGAGCAAAAATTAAAAATACTACTTCCAATCTTGATTAAAAAAACTCTTGTAAAGGGTACGGGCAAATTAGCCTGTCGAAAATAGTGACCCTAAAAGAGAAATCGCTTGCCAATCCTAAGGGTATCCAAGGAAGATGTCTTCAAGTTTGACTTTCCTATTACATTTACGTTTATATTAATGCCTTGAGGCTTCACCAGGTTTACATTTAAGTTGTCTGTTTCAGCAAAGGAAGGTTGTCTTTTCTCACAAACCTGCATCATCCTTGCCCACTTCCTTCATTGCTACGCCTACCAACCCTCTTACTCTTCAACGTCATCCATGTTGTGTTCTGCGTTGAAATTGTTAATTAAAAATACCACAAAAATCGTACAACGTAATCACGGGCAAGTAGCATTACACTCCATAAATTCAACTTGGCATGCAAATACTAATGGACACGATGCATGAACAATTTCAAACAAAATCATCCAAAGCCGCCTCATCCCTTGACTTTTCCCCTCTTTCTAATCAAATTTAGTACGCTCACTTGTAATTTTATTTTCAAAATTAGAGACTACATATAATCTGGGCATGGACTTGTATCAACCCAGTGCATAGGATTATATATATGATTATGACTGCAAATTTGACACCCGTTTTAATCTTACAATTTGCATACACAACACGGAAACCTCTTATATCTGGCTAATAGTTTACTGCGAATGCCATCCCGTTGCTGAAGCATTCGTGTCTTCCCTGTCCCTTCAACTCTCGAAACGCCTGAACCAGTCACTTATAGTTCTGGCAAGGATTTTAGTTTCATTCAAAGAAAGAGACTTGAGGCCTTGAGCAATAGCATCTGCTGGAGTATACAAGTCACCCACTTGCCATTTTGGATCCTGATCACCCATTGCAACCAGAGCCAGTCACGGAACAATGAAACCAGAAGACAGGATTACATGAATTCTAAGAAATCCATCGTCAAGCCTTACAACAGAAGTTTGAGAAGAAACTTTTGTTGTCTAAATAAAAGAAAAGAAACTCCTAAAAGTCGTGCTTTATTCTTCTATAAAAATAAAAAGTCAATCGATAAAACTTTTTTCTTCCCTTTTTATTCTACTTTTTTGAGACAACTTATTCTTAACGCTTCATTTACAAAAATCTAGGGATGCTTCAACGTGAAGAAAGTCTCTGTTATGAAAACCCAAAAGGATGCATATACCACCGAAAAGGAAGAGGATCACCGCAATGGAACAATATTTTGTACTGAGATGAGGGCATAACGGACTTTTACCTGTATGCAGGGTGTGATGTGATTACCACTTAATTGTACTTTTTCTAGTGTACCACCCAAAGAATCCACACGGGGCTTCAATGTTTCTTCAAGTATATCTGTCTCATCAATTGTGTCAGAACTGAATTTCACCTGGAGAGGTTAATATATACACATCAAATATCTCATGAATGACATTTAACCATTAAAGATGTCCTAAAACACAAGGCAGCATACAAACCAGTAGTGTGTGTTCAACATTGTATGAGCACTTGAAGCAATCACGGTTTTCAGATGGAGTTGGCTTAAACTCTGATACCCCTTGAGTTACCTGACAGATATATATGGTCATGCTCAAGTTGAAACTCCAAATATGTTTATAAGTCAACGTCAAATTGGTTTTCATCATTTATTTATCAAGTAGGAATCATAAGCATCCACAAGAAACATAACTATCTAGAATAAACTCATCAAGGCTACAAGGGTGTGGACAGTACATAAAAACGTGTAGGCATTGTAATCAATAGCACAACAGTAACATAATCTCATAGATCTGCAATTAACACACACCTCATTCATTACTGAGGGCAACTGATCAACAAATTTAGTCAAAGAAGTTAGAGCCTCCCGCTCTGTTTCCTGTACAATTGATCCAACAGCATTTATCATTGTCTTCCATGCATCTCCTGCACAGATGTCGAGGGTGACAACCACAATTAACAAACACACACAAGTCCAATACACATGCGTGTGTGCGTGCTTGTATGCACCAAATTATTACAAAAGATGGACAACGATTTTAGGTTTAACGTAGTGCTAATGACTTTTGTCCTAATCAACGAACTGGGAGATGGAATGACTTGGCCATGTTTAACTGGTCAGAGATTCCAAAGCAAGGAACCGGGGTGACCTTGAGAAACTTCTCCTGGCTTTGGCAATTGACACCCCATCTTAAGCAGTGCGTTGGAATGTCTGCCCAGCCACCAAAGTGAGGTAAGTCCATCCCCTCAGAGATCTACTCAACGAATAACTGTTCTCAAGAGCCTCAACAGGATGAAACCCTCCCACTCCCTAAATAAAAACTTAAGGCCGCTAAGTCCAGAACCAATGGCAACCTAAGGTATATTACCATGGACTCAAGACCTTCTACGTCCTTTTGAGAGTTTGTCAGTTTGTCGAAGGCTTCAAGTTTAAGCTTTTGTATTACTAGCTTCCATGCCACTTCGACCTTTTTCAATGCGGGGCCAAACATGATTCCAATATTGTAAATGCATTTCTAGTCATTTTTCATCTCTCATCACCTTTAGTGACTAGTAAAAGAACAAATTAAGGTACGCTATATACTTTTTGTCAAACCAGCCAGGGAGGGTCTTTCCTGGTGTTGAATCTTGGTACTCAAAGGAGTAAGATACAAGTTTTCAAGTTGAGAAATATAATGCTTACACAATTTCACTACACCTCTGCAATGCAAACCATCATAAGCAAGCTAAGGCGCTACCTGTTGCGTTTCTAGCCATTGCATACACAGGAGTTGCTTCCACCGCCGGCATCATCTGACTGACTACAGGACCCAACTGCAGAACAGTTCAAGCAAAAAACTTTGGAGCACAACTTAGACAAGCAACTCAACGTTAAAAAGCCCAATTTTATCAGAAATTTGATTATGAACATTAGAAGGCCTTTGCACCATGGCTTCTCTATCAAACGGCCATGCAAAGTGAGTGCCTCAAGCAATTTACTCCAGTATAGTATATCTTATGCTGTACAGAACAGGGTTTATATAGGGAAACTATCAACTCCGTTACCTTTATCGGCATCATTGACTGTCCTTGACCAACTAGATATTTCATCCAGATGGATTGTAAGTTCTTGGCATGTTTGAATTTACATGCCAATGCTCACATATGGCATTAGAAAGACTAAAATGGAATTGGATAGACAATAATTTCCGAAAGTCAATTTTAAACAGCCAATACTATAGTCCATTCAGGCGTTTTCCCAACATATCCATTTAAACTTTGTCAAATGCTTAAAATTATTTCCATCCCGACTCAATAGATTTGTGTAAAATCTCAAGGATAAAAGCAGAATCTCAAAGAAGCCAGTCCAAACCAACAAATATTTCTAGAGAAAATAGTCAGTTCAGAAGCCCAATGTGAATCAATGAACAGAAACTATTTATGTAATGATGTAGACAAAGTTTCTGTCGTGTAAACCAATCATCTAAAATTATCTGACACTCAATATAGCTAATTCATTACAACAGCAAGAATTCGTTAAAAAGGTAGCAGCAAGAACTCTGGTAAATTCAGCATTCAATTAGTAATAATACCTGCTCAAAGTAAGGAACTGCCTCTGTAGCTGGCCTGTTGTTGTATGAGATTATGGCATTGGCCTTCCACAAAAAATATATATATAACTTTTCGTCATACTCCTTGAATTGCTATTAACTTTATAAGTTACTTTGCAATAAATAATATTTTACAAATTGCGTCATCCTTCCACACAATAAAACACATCTAGCAGAATATGTATATGATATTATTTTCAGACTAAACATGGAAATCATTTTGTGCACAAAAGGAGATAAAATGTGCTCTTAGTGCTGCGGAAGAGAGGGGAAACACCTTGGGTATCTTCTCAGAAAAATAGCTTCCAATGAGTAGCTGAAGAAGCGCACCGTTGCTACAGATTCAAGACAAGAAATAAATTATTTTTTTGCCACAGATTCCAATAAGATTGTCGCTCAATGACTCACTCACTTACCTGTGGCCGACAGAGAAAAGCGGAAGGTCTCCGAGCTGGGCAGGTGACAAATTAGCTTCAGGCAAACCAGAAGTCAGGATAGTATACAAGCAAGCCTGGAATCTTTCATGTACTTGTTTGGCAGCTTGTGTATGGTCAAATGTCACATTATAAGGCACCAAAATAACAAGAAAACCTTCCCTTGCCAGATACTCGATTAAATAACTGCAATAATCAAATTAAAGGACCAAAACACCACGCCAATGTCAAAAACTCCAGCTAGTAATAGCAATGGATCTCCGGTATAATGGGCAAAACAATATACCCGTAGGTTACTTCAGGAACAGCGCCAATGAAAGCACCGCCCAAGAATTTGATAATAGCGCGAGGCTTGCCGCAATTAGGTGCGGGCGGAATCACCAAACAGGAATCCAGCTTTAGAATCTTGTTATTATTGAATCTGATATTGCTGTCTCTGCCTCTATACACACTCGAAACCATCTTTGTTGCCGATGCCACCATTTTAGGACTCGGTGCATGAGACGGGGTGAGGAAATCTAAGTATTTATCCGAAATCCCATGCGGGTATCTTAATCTACTAGAGCTCGATAGATTCTTGGCCTTCTTCGAACAGAATAGGCATCTGATATCTGAACCTGCGACACAGGAAGAGGAGATGGCAAGCTCCATGACTGTGTAACCACTGCCTAGTTAACTAGTTTGAACGTTGAAGACGCAGTCCAAAAAACATATCTTAAAGAATGAGTCTTTCTTAATATTTTGTTTTGAGATGGGATGGATGAGTGGTAATTAAGAATTTTCATGGTGGCCATAAAACGGATTACGAATTTCCATCAATGAGACAGGCACAAACATATGTTGAAGATTTTGCCACGATTTGGGGCCTCTGCTTCCGTTATTGCTTCCCGATAGCCCATTCCCCATTGAATCAGGAGTTCGCTATTTTCATCTTTCAGGGAAAAAAAATCTAAAAATTAAATTATTCACATATCATCATTTAACAAGGAAGTCATGGTGAAAAATTTTGGAACTTTTTCCAAATTACAGCGGAAGTTATCTTGTTGCTACGACACCACAATCTTCATCGGATTCTTCAAACTTCAATTGAGGAAGGCATGTTCTAGGATAGGAAGAGGATTTTGATGTAATGAGAAAATCAAGACATAATTGTAAAATCGTTAATAATTGCTATCAACAACGATCATGAGTTCATGACAGACAATAAGAGAAGAGGCATTATCATCACGTATGAATGATAACTTAGAACATGTCAACTAGTCTTGAGTGAATTTTATCACATCATTCATTGCAGTCATACAACCTCCACCCTTAATATAAAATATAATTAACTAATTTGAGAAGATTAAAAAATTAGTTAAATTAATTACTTATAATAAATATTCTTTCGGTCCTAAATATAAGACACACTTTGTAGTGTAATATTTAGGACCGGAAGAGTAGGTGTTATATTTACTATAATATCTTTATTAATCATATGTATTAGCTATAATTATCATTTGATGGAACCTTTAATATATACAACTATTACAATGACTACTTTGAAAAAAAATAGATAAATATGAAAAATAAAGTTAATTAAAATTTTATATGTAAGACCAAAGTTAAACAACTTTCAACCCATTTTTCATATCTCAATCACATACCTGTCACTTGTCGCGTTTGAACAAAATTTTGTTAAACTTGATATTAACACATTTTGTATGCACATGTATTTTTAATTGTGTAAAATTAGAGAAAAATCTTTCAATCTTCTATTTTTCAAAAGAAAAATCTGTCAATCGATCCATATGTTATGTATTATGTTTGTTTTTGTATTATTATTATTATTATGATGGATGCGGTATTTGATGTCACCAATGACACGACGTATATCCATGGTTTGGTGCCTAATACAGAATTTAAAGCAGTTTTCCAAAACATGAATAGGTCAGGGTGAGGAACCAGATAGAAAAACCGTATCAATACAAAATCAATTTGCAATAATTACAGCAATCGAAATTAATAATTATAATAAGAATAAAAAATACACTAAACAGGAAAATACAACGAATTGTAGTAAGTACAATAATCAAATAATCAATAATCAACGCAATGGCGTCAATTTTAATATAATACTACATTTGGTCCTAATTATAAGAGCTAGTTGACTAATTTGAGAATATTAAGAAAAGAAGTTAGGTTAGTTATTTGTAATAAATATGTGTTATCTTTCTTAAAATATCCTTACTAATCAAGTATATTGGTTAGAACTATCATTGTTAGAAGGACTACTTTAGAAAAAAATGGATAAATATTAGAAACAAAATAGATTGGTGTCTTATATTTAATATCAAAATTAAAGTTAAGTAAGTTCTTACGTTAAGGATCAGATATAGTAAAAAATTGCACCGAGTAGGAAACTCAAATTATTCCAAATCAATTTGAATAAAATAGGAAACTATATTAAATGTTTAATCTACGTTACTCCGAAACAACTCCAACCATAGTCAAAATTACATGTAATTTTGTAATTTTTTGCCCGGAACATCTAATTTTGTAATTGCACTGGCAATTTTGACTGGCCGTAATATCACCAACAAATCTAGTATCTACTTCTGCGATTTTAAATATACTATTCATATTATAATCTAATTTACATTATAAAATACTACCTCCGATCCTTAATATAAGACCCCGTTTGACTTTTTGTTTGGTCCTAATTATAAGATCCCAATCCATTTTGTCTCTCATATTTATGTATTTTTTTTCAAGATAGTCCTTCTAACAATGATAGTTCTAGCCAATACACTTAATTAGCAAGGATATTTTAGGAATGACAACACTTATTTATTACAAATAACTAACTTAACTTACTTCCTTAATCTCCTCAAATAAGTCAACTGGGTCTTATAATTAGGACCGGAGGTAGTAAGTCTTATATTTAAAAACTGACGAATATAATCTATTGGTGATTTGCATATCTTAACACACAAGCTTGAAAAGCTCATGTCACATGACCTATGCTGCAAGATTCAAATTATTATTTTATGATTTTTTGCCAACATTTTATAAAAAAATTAAATATAGTCTAATTATGAGCTCTAATGAATGATTTACAAATAGCGTAATTTTTTTTTATCTTAACAGTATTGCACTGTTATAAAAATATTAAATAATTGAAACTTTTTTTTATTGATGAAATAAAAGTAGTAGCATGGTTGTTTAGGTCGTAGTAGTTTTGTAGGAATACTGAAAAAAGGAGGACTAACAAAAAAATCCCCCGGCTCCCCCTGTATATATATGGCCATACATTGTTTAGAATTAACGAGATAAAGAATAGAACTGAAACTGGAAAGCGGAGTGATCTGGGCGTGTTGTGCTTTCTTACCACTGTTTCGCAGGCGAACCAGGAGCGGAATCCGGTTCCGGCATCTCAGTCGACTGGGCCATGGACGGGCAGCGTTCCAGATCCGATGACCCATTCCTTCTCAATTACCAGCCTTCCGAGCTGCGAATCGCCTCCGAGTTCTTCGCAACATGGCTTCCCTTTCTCTCCAAAGATCTCTGCGGTCGCTGTTCTGCAATTCTTTCTGAACGCATCCGTTCCATTGACCCCGGTAAACTGCTTTACTTTTCCTTTTTTGTTTTTTATCGGCTCTTGGTCTCTTCTCGTGGCGTTGCTTGTTATATTTAAGCGTAATAATTGAAAAGCAATTATGGACCTTGGCAGATTCTTTGCTTGTTATTTCTTTGGTAACTATATTCTGCATGCGCTAAAAAGTGTTGGTAGTTTACTGATGGAAACGTTTCTCCCTTTATAATCTTGTAGAGCCTCATGGTGATGCTCCCAGAGAGCAATTTGAAGACGATTCGAATGCTTCTGTTGCTAATAATACGCAATCGCATGAGACGGGTGACGATCATGACGATAATAATTCTCTTGGGAGTTGGAAAGATGGGGCAGAAGCGAGTTATTCGGGTGAAGCATCTCGGTGGTCTGAACCAGTGAGTGAAGTCAATTACGAATCCCCTTTATTGGAGACCCCGAGCCCTCGTATGTCTTGGGCGGACATGGCGCAGGAGGATGAGTTTGCTGAAGAAGAGCATAACGAGTTGCCGGCCAATGCAAGTTCTTCGGATGGAACTACAACAAAAGTTCCCGAGAAGCCTAAGTTGTCTTGGGAGCAGCGAGAGTACCTTAGGTTTATGAATGTCCGGCGTGAGAAGGACTATATGTGCTTTGAGAGGGTTAATGGAAAACTTGTCAACATACTTGAAGGGCTTGAACTCCATACGGGTATTTTTAGTGCTGCTGAACAGAAAAGGATAGTCAATCATGTTGCTTCACTGCAAGAGATGGGAAAAAAGGGAGAACTGAAAGGTTTGTTGTCTCAACATGCTAGTATATCGCACCATTTATTTTGTTAGCATGAACTATGAAATTTATGCTAATATATGTCATTGTCTAAAATTTATAGTGAACAGATAACTGTTTAGCCTTAATTACACAGGTCACTGTTAAAAAACAGCAATAGCAGAAAGCCAATTTCAATGTGGATGCCTAGGCCTTGACTTGAATATGCCGGCTATATTGTTCTTCTCCTGGCGATGGTTTTGGATTTTTTTTTTCTAGCTTGACACAGAAGGACTCCCTATATTTAGTTGTCTTCTACTCTGCTAACTGCAGGAATTACTGCTGCCTTTATCATCTGATTTTACATATGTGAAAGGAAACACACGGATGCATTACAAGATTAGTTGAAATCACTTCTCTTGTCTTCATTTCTAACATATTTGAAACTTTACAGTCCGTAGTCTTGAACTTGGTTAATGTTAAATTGTAGGGTATAATCAAATCACTCTTAGTGTTATAGTGCGCAATGGATGAGTAGAAGATTATGCAGATTAACCATCAGATGACTTTCACAGGGAGAAAACAAAGAAATGAAGATAAGCTATTAGATGACCAAAAGTACTCGCATGAATTTGATGATCTATCATCATAGCTGTATTTCCCATTGCATGTTATTAGTAGTGATGTGATTAAGACTGCATATCATTAAAAGCATCCTTATTTTGTTTTGCATTTTATTCTATTGTCATGTCTGTGGCATGATTACTCCTCTACTACTTATTGGCTCAGATCCTATAAGTTTATGAGATAGCAATTCGTGACCACGACATCACAAACAAATCAAAATAAGACTGAAAATCCTCAAGATTCTGGTAGGACTAAGTTCGTAAAGGTATTTCTGGGAGCTGAACTGACATGTTCATTTAAGGTTTAAAGATTACACTTTTGTACTCTAAGATTGCGGTGGTTGTGAATCTAAAAAGATTGTTGCAGATAAAATAAGAAATCTCATATATGATTGGTCATATAATTGTAGTTACATAGATGCTTTTTATAGAATATCTTTAATTAATAATGTAAGAAGATTAGCTAATTAAATTATTTTTTGATAGACAAGTAATTGATGGAATTCCCAATGGGATGGGTATTGCAGGTTTTTTTTTCTGAAGCAGGCTAAATATTTGTACGTTTTGGGGAATAATTTTGTTATTGTAAAAGAGTGTGGATTCTGTCAAAATACATTCTTTGTCCTATGAATGTATCTTTTGCAGTCTTTTCTGGCTATAAATAAAGTTAACACCCCATACTTCCTATCTTATAATTCTGTCACGAGAGCAAAATTCTGATAATTGAAATATGTGTTCAGAGTGAGGTGAAGAATCGTGAAGAAACCCGGATATAATTTTCAGTTGCAGATAATGTTCATTATCTCAATGATAAGTAGTAAATCATGTAGATGTAATTCTCTTTTTTTCTGGAATTTTAGGGTTCCCAACAACTCAGCGTGGTCAATGAGTTGGGAACTAATCAATGATCCTTTGTTTAGAGTTATGGATATATTCATATTGAAATCATGGGTTGCCTGTGTTAACTACCATCCAAAAGAATGGAAAGAAAAACAGTTCTCTTTTTCCTCAGTTGGCTGTACTCCATTGATTATTAGGTGTAATAGGAGGTATTATTGCAGAGGGACTATGTTGTTCATTCTTTTAAACTCTTGCAGGTCGGACGTATACAGCTCCTCAAAAGTGGATGAGAGGCAAGGGACGCCAAACTATCCAATTTGGGTGCTGTTACAATTATGCAACAGTTAGTCTATTTCTTATGCCTCCTTCACAAATCTTTTACGCATTCTTTCTGGAAATGGAGTAACTTTAATACCTGAGTAGCCCCATTATGATCGCTGATTAGTTTGATGGGGGAGATGGAACTCTTACTTTCTCACATTCTGCTTGCAGGATAAAGATGGTAACCCACCTGGCATTCTTCAGAATGTGATGGTAGATCCTATTCCTGACCTTTTCAAGGTCATCATCCGAAGGTTGATCAGGTGGCATGTACTTCCTCCTACTTGTGTGCCTGATAGTTGCATTGTTAATATTTATGAAGAAGGCGACTGTATACCTCCGCACATAGACAATCATGATTTCGTTCGACCATTTTGCACTGTATCATTTCTTAGTGAGTGCAATATGGTCTTTGGATCCAACTTAAAGGTTGTCGGTGCTGGGGAATTTGATGGTTCAGTTGCCATTCCCCTGCCTGTGGGGTAAGTATTCAGTCAGTATTTATTTCTTGTACTTTATGTAATTAATTTTTCAAATATATTAACTTGGCCAAAGATTTGGCATTGATTTTTCAATCAAGTGATGGTTACAATGGAGAAGCAAAAATCTGATAGTAGCATTTTCCCTCCAGATCTGTACTTGTGTTGAATGGAAATGGAGCTGATGTAGCTAAGCATTGTGTGCCTGCAGTTTCTTCGAAAAGGTACTTAATGAAATTGTATTTCTCCTGCTGCTGTCCCTCTATGTTTTTCATGTTGATTTGACTCAAATCCAATTTTTTTCTAATATTTATTAGGATATCTATCACATTTAGAAGGATGGATGCTTCCAAACGGCCTATAGGATATGTTCCAGAGCCTGATCTGCAGGGGATCCAGCCGTTGGTCTTTGAGGAAAAGAGGTCTAATGGATCCAGATCTCACCGTCATATGAAGAAACCAAACCGAAGAGGTCGTAGGAATGATGCAATGGGACCTGCAACTGGAAGAGATAGAAATTTTGAGCCTCATGAATTAACTCATAGTGCACAAAGGCCTTCAAACAGGCAGAGCAGAGGAAGGCTGGGTAGTTGATCAATGCTCGATATTAGGATAAAGGTTCTTGGTGGCTCAGTGTTAGCTCCAGTATTCACAGAAAGTGTTGGTTGTGGTCATGTGATTTTCTATCTATGAACAGGATTGTCATGCAGGCCTGATCACTTTGGTTTCTGAGGGGACACAGACAGCATCCAATTTTATATAATCACCTTGCACACCCACGTTGGTCAGTTGAGAAGTGCTTTAGTATTTTTCTCAAGCAATGTGAACGTGGATGTCAAGAGTGGTTGCCATTGGTTATTATAAGTTATTGTGATTTGTATCTTCTTTAGTACCGAGCTTAAAAGACTGGAAGTGTATTGGTGAGCTTCAAATATGTTCTTCATGCTTTATTAGATTGAAATTATTCTTTATTGAGGCAATGTTTGTGTTGAGAAGGCCGCGCCGCTGGATTTGATGGGTTGAAATTTATCGTCGGATCAGCTACGCTTCAAAGTTGCTTGTTTGTATAAAGATGGTGCTCGGTACGTCAAATTAACTCGTTTGTCCTATGAAGTATTGCGCTTGTATTTTTTTTCCCTCGTGATTTGTATATTCCTGAGAAAACGAGTAATTTTACTTGTAAGTATAGTTGTTCATCTGAGATGTGCCAGAACTCGTCTAGTGGGGCGGCGTCATTATTAGAATGGTTGATACTTGAGTCCTTGTTTATTTTTTGTTGTCAGCATCCTTGATTCCTATGTGATTTATCCATGTTCTACGAGTTATATATTGAAGATTATTATCCTGAAAAGTCGTAATCTAACTGAACCAAATCTAGAAGGAAAGAGTATTACCACCTATCAGCTATATGAAGAGAGGATAACTCAGCCTTCTTTAAGATTTGCATCAAAGCTGCTTGGAGTAAATAAAAGAAAAGCCCATGTGCTCGGAGTTACGGGCCCTACCAAACCTCCTCGCCTACTCTTTCCACGCCTATACGATACCGGACCTGGAGTAGAACCTCTCTCCCTATCAAATGTAAATCACGACTCTAGCAATTGGTTAGGACCAAAAACACAGGCATTCATGGTGAAGTCCCTATCAACTTCGGTATATAGCATCAATATCCAGTCGAAGTATAATTAAATGGGCACAGGATATCAAAAAACAGCCAACAATAAGTAAACACCTGAGAAACTTGAAAGGGTATTACTCTATCTTCAATAATGAACAATTCACATGTAGTAGTTCATAAAAATTGCTGACAATACAAGGAATAGATAACCATCTAAACATACATATATTCGCCACCACGAACGGCATTTTCAGCACCCTTTCTCTCTTCTTCTGCTTCCTTCTCGCGTTCTTTCCAGCTCTCATAGGCATGGTCATCAGTTTGCAGCTCATACCGACAAATAGGGCATGAATTATGCTCGTCCTGCAACATAGAGACGATATTTTTAACAAAGACAAAATGTTATTAAAAGGGAGACCAAAAATTGCATGTTCTTCCAAATTGTTCCCAACATATCAGGGCAAGTTCCCAAATATACCAGCCATGGCTTCAGACAAGGTGGGTGGAAAGTGTGCTTGCATGGCAACTCCTGCATTTTGTCATTTAAAGCCAAGTTTTCCTTGCAAATTGCACACTCGGCATCTTTCCCCAACTTAGCCAGGATTTCCCCTGTAAGAGTAATGACCGGAAGTTTTGCCACAACTTCTTTGCTAGCAGGAGGGACTTTTGGAGGCGCTGGACCATCACTCAGCATCTAAACAAGAAGACATATAGTGATGTTTAGTGTTTTTATACGATATCTGCAATTCCTCTCGATTTGTAATCCAATACACAAATTGATAGGTTCTGCTAGATTAGCCCTTTGATGAAGCAATGCAAAGTGTAATTATAGAGCTGCCTTTTATGAGTAATAGAAACAAAAACAGGTAACACAAACCAAGTGATTTGAATTGAGTAATAAATTAACTGGGTTCTCTGAACGAAAGACAATTGCTAAAATTTTCAAAAATAACATGACAAGTGTATGGTTTTCACAGACAAGTATTTAATTCCCTAAGCAAACTATATGCTTGAAATGTTTTAATTAGAAAAATCATAAAACGGTAGTTATCTTTCGAATGAAAACTTAATAGTAAACATACAAGTGACCGTATCTAAATCTATTCTTTGACATAAATGCTCTTAAAGGACAGAGACAATGAGCAACACCATGAATAGGGTAAAATGACATTAGCAGATAAGTAGGTTGCTTATGGTGGTTCCTTAATCAATCTGGAAGAAATACTTGGGTGAACAATCTCAAGTGTAGGTTGGCTTTACTCAGGAACAAGTAGAACGGAATTATGGGGGCTGTAATGGGCAACCTCTTCATAGTCAACTTAAATCACTTGTTTTCCGAGTTGAGCTATAAATTACTTCTCATTGATCTTAAATCAAGGCAGCATGGTTTGTCTTGCTTAAGCTCCAAATCTGAACAATCAATAAGCCCCACAACATGCAATTTATTTGTCTAAGGAAACTGAATCTAGAAATTGAAAGCCACGTTGACATCTGAGAATAGAATTGGAGCCAAGTAGTCAACGGCAAACAGAAACAGAGAAGATTTGGGATGAATACCAGTGGCACGGCATCTTCTAATCTATTCAGAAGATCCTGAAGCATATTTGCAGCATTTTCCCGTGAAGGATCATCTGCCGCTAAACCTTGAGATGATTCAGCAGAAAAAAGTGTACCAGCTGTTGTCAAGAGGTTTGACTGCACAAGCCATTGAGGCTGAGGAGGCTCTGGATCCACAGTAAGGTGTCCCTCAAAAAGATACCCTAAATCCACACAAAACATGATACCATCTCAGGGAAAGAAAGAAGTTAAATTATTTCAAACCGTTATAGAATGTAAAAGAGGGTCACCTCCATTCACAGGATTTTGAGCTGGTTGTGAAGCTTGTGTCGGATTATCCTCTAGATGCAACTCTCCCCTCGCCTGAGAAATGCAACCCTTCAAGTGTTCCTTCTCAGATGGATCAGAAACAAGCAATTCAGCCTGCTCAAAAAGCCCCAGCCCAGCATTCCAGAAACCCGGTGCGGTATACCTGGTCTTCAATACAGTAGCAACTCGGCATATAGCCGTATAAAACTGCCCACATCAAGTTAATTACTCGGTTAAATCCTTCAACAATGGTGTCCATGTTACTCACTAATGTATTACTAACAAAAACAAGAGAATTTGAAAAACAAGAACCGAAACCAGAAACGGCGTTAAAATTAAATGGGCGAACCTACAAGTGATACAAATTGAATCGAACAACACAAACGCGGAAAAAAAAAAAAAAGAAACAAAATCAAATGAAAGAAAGTAAGCAAGCATACAGATTGCGGAGAGAGGGAGAAGCGGATGGATATTTTTGTTGAAGGAGGGATTTGAGAGAGAACACAGCGTCCTCGAACTTTTGCTTCTTCCCCAAATGTTTCTGCAATTCCTCCAATTGCAGTTTCACCGAATCCTCCGATTCCATTTTCTTCTTCTCGTCTCAGATAAGAAATCTGGGAAGCGTTGCTGCTTGGGTTGGTTTATATATCCTTGGGAATGGATTTTCTTGTCGAGGGGGAAACCAAGCCGGTCTAACAATCAGAGAGGAAGAGGAATGGTCGTCTCCAATTTGCTGAGCAACTCCCTAATTATTTTCGTTCACGCTGTTGCAGGGTACATTTATGATTTATTATTTATTTTTCGTCTAGTATTTAGCCTTTTTTTTCCTTTTTTTTTTCTTTTTCCAGATTAACTTGGTGTTAGACCCGTGCTTATCATTTATAATTTAGGTTAAAGTATACTTTTAGCTTTTTAACTTTATATAAAATTTTAATTTAATTCATTAACCTTAAAAAGTATACTTTTAGTCTTTTAATTCTATTTTTTTTTAAAATGATGACATTAAAATCTTAAGTGTTGATAAAATATTCTCAACTGCTAACATATTAAATTTAATTTTCAAAGCATCCATGATCGTTACAAAAAATATCATCAAATCCTAATAATTTTAGGATTCAAGAACCAAATGTATACTTTAGCCTATAATTTATGAATGATGTTTTTTATTTGCGCCAATACATAGGTATCCTCAAGGCAATATTATATATATATATATATATATATTAAATATTGATGTTGATCCGTTTGTGATTTTTTTTTTTAACCAGCAGATTCATTTGTGATTAATTCTTTTAAATCCACTCACAAAATATATTGAACTCCTCGTTTTGACAACAAATTGTTAAAATATAAAGTAAGAGGCAAAGTTAATACCGCATCGAAGACAGCAACAATTCATCGTTATATGTATAAAGATCCTATTACTGGAAAGAAGAAAAAAAGAACGTGTTGCGTCAGAGGTATGAATCGAGTGATTAAGTTAAACCATGAAACGGATTAACAGACAAATAGTCGTCAAGACTGGAATGGTTAGCCGGCGCCGCTAGGAGGCAGCAAATGTCAAAGATAGGAGGGGAAGAAAAGGTAAAATTAGTGTTTTGCATTTTTTTTAATCCAAGGTAAAATTGGTGTTTTAACTGGTCAATTATTTTACCCTTTTTTTAATAATTACCGACAATATGTAGGGATTAGAGATTCTCAATTTAAATAAGCTAAAAAACAAAAATACTAATAGAGATTAAACCCTAGAGATCAATTCACATTTTATAATACAAAATAGGAGATCAACTCCCTCCAATCTTATCTATTTTATAAGATCGTATTAACATTTAATACATTTTTTTCAATTGTACCCTTAATTATTTATTCTCTCCCATTTCTATAATCTTTCTTTCCTAATTATAAGAGCTAGTTGACTTATTTGAGTAGATTAAAAAAACAAGTGAGGTTAGTTATTTGTAATAAATAAGTGTTATCTTTCATAAAATATCTTTACAAATCAAATTTATTAGTTAGAATTACTATTATTAGAAAAACTATCTTAAAAAAAATAAACATGAAAAACAAGGTGGATTAAAATCTTATACTACCTCCGGTCCTTAATATAAAACTCTGTTTGGCTTTTATTTTGGTCCTAAATATAAGCTCCCAATCCACTTTGTCTCTCATATTTATACATTTTTTTTTCAAAGTAACCCTTCTAATAATAAGAGTTCTAGTCAATACACTCTATTAGCAAGGATATTTTAGAAAAGACAATACCTATTTAGGACAAATAACTAACTCAACTTACTTTCTTAATTTCCTCAACTTACTCCTCAACTTAGTCAACCAACTCTTATAGTTAAGACCAAAGTAGCTCCTCCGGTCCTTATTATAAGCCCAATTTGACTTTTTATTTGGTCCTAATTATAAGACCCAATCCATTTGTCTCTTATATTTATGCATTTTTTTCCAAGATAATCCTTCTAATAATGATAGTTTTAGCCAATGTACTTGATTAGCAAGGATATTTAGGAATGACAATATTTATTTATTATAAATAACCAACTTAACTTACTTCCTTAATCTCCTCAAATAAGTCAATGGGTCTTATTTAGGACCGGAAGAGTATTTAGAATCTAAATACCCAAGGTAGTACTATATACTCCTCGTCCTAATTAAGACCCAATTGACTTATTTGAGGAGATTAAGGAAGTAGTTAAGTTGGTTATTTATAATAATAAGTATTGTTATTCCTAAAATATCCTTGCTAATTAAGTATATTGGCTAAAACTATCATTATTAGAAGGATTATCTTGGAAAAAATGCATAAATTAAGAGAGAAATGGATTGGATCTT
The DNA here is from genome assembly GCF_004799145.2 of Neltuma alba. Classification (NCBI taxonomy): domain Eukaryota; kingdom Viridiplantae; phylum Streptophyta; class Magnoliopsida; order Fabales; family Fabaceae; genus Neltuma; species Neltuma alba. Next base: position 29,179 of record NW_021637443.1, read on the forward strand.
ATAATTAGGACCAAATAAAAAGTCAATTGGTCTTATAATAACCGAGGAGTATTTCTCTTCTATTTATTGCTTTTAGCTCATTGTCTCGGCCATATCATAGCTCAACGTTTCAATCCAAACAGAGTAAAAAAACGCGGCAATATCAGAAGCCGACTTGCCATGAAAGGAAAGATTGAGATCCGTGGGCTTCACTTGTTCACAGAGGAAAACCCCAGAAATAGAAAGGAGAAAGAATTCTCAGGGACATCATTCATTAATAATTAATAAATAATAATGATAATTTTAACAATAATAATCACAGAAACAACGTACATCTAACAATCAATGAAGATAATCCGAAGATCCCTCAGTTACCTATCATTCACTGGGTTAGTTTCATACAAATCTCCGCTAGCTATTTGCTTCAATACTGACTCATGTAAACCTCAAGGAAGATGAAAAAAATGAGCTAGCAATAGCATAACAACAATCAAAGATCGAAAGGGCAGGCAGGGCAAGGCGTTCTTGCTGTGTCATACAGAAGCCTCTATCCTGGGCTCGAACGAGAAGGCAGACATAAACTCCATGTCTTGGCCTTTAATGCAACATTTTGGCAATTCAATCCATTCTTTAGTCCTCAAATCACACACAACATAAGTGCATAGCTCAGGAGAATTCAAGCATACAAATATCTGATCATTCACCCCCCACACAGTTAATATCTGCCTTCTTACCATACCACTCATGAGACATTGCTGCAGGCATGGCTGCAATCTGGGCCAGCATCGCCCGGCCTCATCGTACTTCCACACCCGAAGACTCGTGCTTTCCAAGAACTCCGACAACAGACTACCAGCATCTCACCATTACACTCTACAACATCAATGGAGTACTCACAGAATGCAGGCAACAACCTTGGATACTCAGAGAAGCACTTGTTTGTCAGATTGCAAGCTACTACTGTCCCTGAGGAGCTTAGGAAGTAGAGTATATCCTCACCATCTTTGTTAGTAATAACTGATGAGTATTGCTTAGAAGGGCTTCTCTGCATGTTACTTGCCACGACATTTCCAGCCTTACTTAGGAAGTATACAACATTATCATCGTTTGAATCATATTCCATAGAGTTGTCATCAACCTTTCTCCTCAGCGAAGTCTCATCTTCCCAGCAACCACGGTTTGAGTCGTAGGATATGAAAGAGAGAAATGGAAGTTCACCGAAGACTAACACTATCTTGTAGGTGGAGATAGATGAAGTCATGACAATGGCATTAAGGGGTTGATTCTGTTGGGCTAATGCGGAGGAGGAAGATGCCTACGACTTCCGGTCACAGGATTGCATACAATAAAGTTTCCAGATGATTCGCGGTAACAAATCAAGCCACCTGAGGCAGCCACTGGCATACAACCTTGGTCAGAATCTTCCTGCAGAGGAGGAGCATGTTGAGTCTTTTCCAGGAGCTTTCGGCAGAGTCAAAGACGATGATTGGTTGAGATTGGGAGCGACCATCAAGAACCAAGGATCCCGAGAAGGAATCTGAGAGCAGGCGAGCTTGAAACTCGCAGAGGCTGCAGCTGATTTCCATCTTTTGCACACGGTGCTAAGGCGGAAGAATGTAGAAGTTGGCAGCCATGAGAGCACCCTTTCAAAGAGGTCTTCATTAAGGTCGTCTAGAGAAGGGCAGTTGGTGAGAGGACAGTCTCCATTTTCTGGTGACTTTCTCTTCAAGCTTGTCCTTTTACCTTGCCAATTGTTAAGTCCCATTGACACGAAAGTTGCCAGAGACAACTGCGAAAACCAAGTGACCAGGACGTTAGCAATTTTTCTTCTTTAAAACTGGGAAATGGAAGTGAAATAATGCTTCCAATTGAACCCGGAATTTGTCAGCGCAAAATAAAAGAAAGTCCCCATGAAGTAAAATAAAATGATGTCTGGGGCAAACTCGACAAGTGATTAAAGCTGTGGATTTAGGGAACTGATACAGAGCAGAAAGGAGAAAACCCTCGGAGAGAATTTCTATTCTTCAAAACAGTTAATCTTGGGACTTTAGATGTGAACGAAATTCCGGATCCTCCCCAAACCCCAGAGAAGAACAAGGACGCCTTCAACAAGGAGGGAAATCCACCTATATGTTCAGTTGAAATCGGACGCTAAACACACATAGCAAACCCCTCTTTTTTTTTAACAGATTGCAGTCAAAATCAAACACCCTTTCACCACATCTAACTGAAAGAATGATCAGATTTTACAATGGTAAAGACACAAACTTGATCGGAAGGTTCAAAGCTCACACGAGAAACCCCAGAAACTAGCAATACAGAAGAACGTAGAAATCAAGAGAAATGCACCTGAGATAGAAGTGAAGGAGCCGCCCGGAGAGAGAAATAGCAAGCGTCAACGAATAGGGCTGAGGATGAATGGTAACTATGACGAGGTCGTATTTAAAAGGGGGTATTGGGTGAAGGGCAAGAAGATCCGGAAAAAGGGAAAGGGAAAGCGAGGTGAACAACGAGTAGGAAGTGAGGTGGGAAACTTCGTGGGTAGCTAGCTCTAGGGTACACGGGTGGGTATATAAGAGAGAATATATGAGAGTGATCGGATGGAAAATGAAGGGGAAATGGTTGACTCTGGAGTGTGGTCTCAAAGATTGGGGCTTTGGATTCGGGTTTGACACCAAAGAGACAAGTGCCGGCACATGTAATCGCTTTAATCGTCGCAAAACTGCATAAAAGGAAGAGAAGTACAGAGAGTTTCAAAGTCGCTCGCCTATGTCAAAGGGGGGTTTGTCATTTTTGTGTGTGGCTAGCTGAGTCTGACCCTCCCAAAGCAAAAGCAAGCTCTTCCTCGTTGAGGAATCTTTGTCTTTTGCTTCTGCAACACCCCCAGCCTTCACCAACTAAAAGTCAATGCTCCAAAGTCCCATCCACAAGCCAAGCATAAACCCATTTGGCTTAGGATTAAAATATTGGTGAAGAGCCAAAAAGCCGCTATTAAGCTCCCTCCTTCTTTCTTTTGCTTTTGCTCCGCCTCGTGTGCTCGCTTTGTGGATGATGCTCCCAAGTCATACGCCCAAACCCCAGCCAGGCTCCTCCCAGTGAGTTTCGCACATGAGGCTTCCCATCTTTTCTCAAAACGGCCCGGCTTTTGGCCCTTTTGCTTTTCCTCCATTGCGAATCCGAATAAACCCTTTTTTCCTGTTCATTCACTCCTCTAATTACTGACGGCGACTTGTTTACCTTTATGGTAATTTGACGGATAATCTAAAAGCAGTTTTTGATGTTTCAACTTTGATGAGTTTCAAGGCGGAAGAAAGAAAAAACTTTGATGAGTTTCTGATAACTAACCAACCTAAAATTCTTTCACCGGCTACAGCATGGTACTTTATGATTATGAAGCTAGAGCTATTGCTCTGATAGGGTTAGTTCACCGGCAAATCTTCAAGGTCCCCAAACAAACAAAAAAAACTTCACCAGCAAATGCTCTAAAGATTTGAGACTTAAGCTAACTTTTTACACTTTTATGGTACAGTATATAGTATAAATATAACGTAATGCACAATTCAACCATAGTTTGGTTTTTCCTTTATTTATTATTTTTTCCCCCATAAGAAGCTCCTTTAGGCCATGGTTGTGAACAGAAATAACACTGTGCACACAGCATGGCTTCATGTCATCCTGTAGCTCGTGCCTCAGGTAATGTGGTGTCATGTCAGTTGCTCAAACTTTTTATTTTAACTTTTTAAAATATAAAATATATTTGAATGCTCACGTCACGCCCCGTGTTTTCTTCTGTATTTATTTATTTATTTTAATGGTTTACTTTTTTTTTTTTCCACACAAACTCCAATTCTGTAAATTATCTATTTGACCTTTTTCTTTTGCCTGATATATATGCTATTAGTGGGCAAAAATAAAGATATTACTAACCCCAATTCTTAATAAAATTAATTAATTAATTTGAGTAAATTAAAAAAATTAGTATTCACAATAAATAAATATTATTTTTCCTACTTATCAAGTATATGGCTAAAACTGCCATATTAAAAATATTATCTTAAAAAAAAAAAATAATACAAAAAACAAATAACTTAGGATCTTATTTTAAGATTAAATAAAAATCAACAAAACTCTTATATTAAGGACAAAATTATACTGTTTAACATATGTGTTTTATTTAAAAGTAAAAATTTGAAAAAGATTATATGCCACGCGAGACTAGTATGCACGGTGTAGTTATCAAGGTCAACAAATTTATTAAAAACACGAATAAAATCACATGGGATTAATCAATAAGGTAGTTCTGTGGCCCCAAAAAAAAAAAAAAGCCATGAAGCAGTTCGCCTTACTTTTTTTCCCCCCCAGAATGAAAAACGCCAGCATAATACAACGCCCAGAAATGACGCCTTTGGTCATCGATATGAATATTAAGCCACATCGTAGAATTCAGCAAAGGGTAGGCATCCAACATTATTTTGACCTTCCGCTTTATTCAATCCGCTCATTGACATGGATTTTATAATTCCTCCTCCGACACGGTTTCAGTGAAATCTAACCTTATAATCAGCCAGGTCAAATCAAATTTATTAATTTATTTATCCAAGGCTTTAAATAGGAAGCGTAGTTTCGACAGTTATGCATGAAATCTAAGTTAAATCTTCTATTAATAGGATGTTTTCCTTAAACATAAATTATAAAGATCCACAATTACATCTAGTCAGACTGACTTTATGTCACGTTTTTATTCTTTAAATTTTTACACATTTCATCAGGATTAAAATATACTCCTCCGGTCCTAATTATAAGACCCAATTGACTTATTTGAAGAGATTAAGGATAAGTTAGTTGGTTATTTATAATAAATAAGTGTTGTTATTCCTAAAATATTCTTGCTAATTAGTATTTGGCTAAAACTATCATTATTAGAAGGATTATCTTGGAAAAAAATTGCATAAATATAAGAGAAAAAATGGATTGGGTCTTATAATTAGGACACATAAAAAGTCAAATTGGGTCTTATAATAAGGACCGGAGGAGTAACTTTTAATTTCACCGAAAACAACAGCAAAGAGATAAGCATAAGCTGGCGTCCTTTGTCTTCTGTAGAATGAAGTACAGAGACCAATCATGAGAGAACATGTGGGGGACAAAGGAACACATGAGAACAAGATTACCTTGTCGCGTAACAAAAACGGAAAAAGAAACGAGCTTTCTTATTGCAAAATTAGAGGAGGCAGAACGTTGGGGATATCATGAAGAGTTCTATACTGTCACTATAATCAAATTAGAGAGTCCATCTAAAATGTTGCAATAGGATCCAAGGTTCCTGCAAATAATGAAACCCCAGATAAAAATAATTTCCCAGCCCACCACCTCTTCCCGATGATGGGATAATGATCAAATGATATTAACAAATAACAAATTTAACTATACCTACGTTACTGTTAATTTATTTCCTCCTGATATTTGCAGTTTAAGAACTGCAGAGCGGCGATCCTCGCTTCAACTGATGCATCTTAGCCGAGGATGTTTCAGTGGGTAACGAACTAATGCCAGAAAATTTCGTACCACCCTCCTCAACTGGGATCCCTGTCTCGCTTGCACTGGAATATCCATTCCCATAGCTTGATTTGAATTTAACACCCTCCAATCCCCCCGAGTCTCCCCCGTTTCGATGATCCGTTAAAGAATAAGATTCTTATCAAGCAAGAAAGCCGTTTGGCAAACCTGGAGAAGGATCAGAATTGCCTGTATGAGTGTCACCTTGCTCTTCGATGCAGCCTGAAGTCTCTCTTAAGGGAGATGAACATGGATTTGTTTGGACCGTATCTATGCTCTCCAAATCTTTGACAGCTCGAGAAGCAAGCACATGCGGTGATTCAACAGCACTTCCAGAAGCATCACTAACAAAATCAGAAGTTGACTCAACCATCAACCGTGTCCACATCCATAGAATTCTTTCCAGTCAAGGAATCATTATCGGAGGCAGAAGCCTTCAAATCTGAACTAATATCTGATGGCAAAACCTTTGAACTGCTACTGCAAGTCACAGTCTCCATACTTGAGATGCTTTCTGGTTGCTCAGTTAAACCAGGCTTCACTTCCACTTCATCTCTTTGCTCTTCTGGCATCCGTAAAGACTCACTAGTTTGAAGGCCAGAAGGCCGGGCACTGATCCTGTCCAAATACACAACTAAAACCTGTAGCTTCAATCAGAGAATTGTTTATCCAAAATTACAGTCCGAAAAGCTACATGCCTCTGCCCCTTATGTCCTCCATGCATATCAAGCACATGAATTACATGTAAACACCCTATCTCAAACAATCCATGCAAATTAAAACACGGGCTAATGCTTTCTTTCTCAAGAAAAGCTAGCTAAGGCAGTCACAATATAAGTGAGCCTCTGCCAGTATGGATTTTAGAAGAGAAAGAGAGAGAGCCTTAGCCTATACACAATCACATCGGTACCTGCTGTATAACAGCATGTATGCTCCCTGAGAAAGTACCTCCTCCAATTCTACGCGCACACCTGAGAAAATGGCAAACCAAATGAGAACGCTGAAACTAAAAAGTTATGCACTGTACATGGAGATTAAAGATGAAAATATGAAGTTGCAAGCGAAGAAAGAGAAAACTTACTTTGCAGTCATCAATCCTATACCAATTTCCGCGAAAACCCTGATGTAGCAGATATAATGACCAAAAAACGGCATTCAGCATATCAAGATGAACTCAACAGCATATAGCTTATAGACATCAGATCCATCTCCTGCTTCACTCATGTAGGGACTGAGGTTTAAAGTCTCGGGGAAGGTTATTCTCTTGTTGAGTTTTCCAAATCTCCCACTCTGCACATGCACAACACTAAATAATAACCTTATTCTGCATGCCCCAAGGGGGTGGCAAATTTTTTTTTTTTTTTTGGGGGGGGGGGTTGCACAAGGTGCAGTCCAAAACTATTCAAACTCTTATTTCTCTAGGGAGAAAAAACGTATTCGGCTATTCGCACACATTAAGATTATCACTCATAATCACAAGGCTAACCCCATACATCCACACATTGCATGCATGTTTTGGCAGGGGACAGAAGTACCACCAATCTTAATAACTCATTTCTAACTAATTTAGAGCACCTAATAACAAGCTAGTAAGACATCCTGATCAAATTGCTCAAACCTGAAATCTTTTCAAGGCAATTGTGAGAATATTTGGAGCACTTTTCACTGTTAGACGTTTCCATCCTTAACTAGTCATTACACCTGCAAAAACGAGCGAGACTTGTAGGGACAGGACCATGCTAAGTTCCAAAGAGTCTCAAGGTCCAATAACATCAGCAACCCTCAGTTATTCAATAAATGAACTACACTATCTTTGCCACTGCTTCTGATTATTTGGCCTCTCTTTGGTGTTCAATCCATGGCCTCTTTTTAAACACGCCTCCCAACAGATATAGAAATAATTAATGAGGTAATATCTTGAAGTTGTTTGCTTTTGTTATGTTATTTCTTTGCATCTTTGCTTATGAATTATCCCATCTTTTCAGTAATTTGCATTTGTTTCCCATATTTCTTCTTTTATTCCCCAAGGAAATTTTTTTCAGATTTGAAAAGGAATGTAGTGTTTTTAGATGCAAGATAAGTTTCAATATATAGTGTTACTGCCATTCTTCTTTGATACTTCCCAAAACTACTGAGTTGTCCAAGGAAGCAGTAATTATCAATGGTTCACAGTTCACTGCAACCTTTTCCCAGTAGAGAACCCCCTTTTGAGTTAACAAAGAGAGAGTGGCTAGCCTTCCCAAAGGAAACCCCAGAAAGATTAAATGTCCAACCTAATAATGACCATCAACTTAAAGCAAAGGGGGAAAATGGTTTCTATGTTGCTGATGTCATCAACAACAGTTGAAACAAAGTAAACATTTCATCACAAGATAGCCAACCATTTTAAAGGCATCAGTATCTTCTCAAAAGGAAGGCAACCTTACCCATCGCATTTATACATGTTTTCCCCATGAAGCCACTCCTTGACAGTAAACTGGTCTAAACATTCCTCCAGGGAGGCAGCATCACCGTGAATTTCAACTGTTAAGTCCATCATATTTTCATACTGATTCGAAACCTTATCACACTGTGTGCAAATAACCTGTTTTCCCCCAAAGAAAAAAAGTTGGATTCACAGCGACATCCATGTCAGAAGCAAAATAACAGAAATGAATTTGGCAGCAAAGACAAAAGGAGTGAAAGATTTAAGCAGTCCAAAGGCAAAATCAGGATCTACAAGAAAACCATAACTCAAAAAGCTCACAAAGCCAGATTCCATCGCAACTTGTATTTTACCCAAATGACAACCCAGCCAGAATGCAGAAAAACATTATCTTTCACAATATCAGTGCAATTCTTTCCAGAACATTGTTAGCTTAAAAAATAAGTAGAGTGCCTTCTAACTCGTTTGTAAAGTTTGACATAAATGTGCAGCTTAATCACCATGCTGACACAGACTCTGCGCCAATTTCTCCCACCAAGGATCATTTCAACATAAACAACATTTGTCCTCGCCTGAAAAGGATTAAGACATCTGAAACCACATATATGTCCACCTAAAGCTAATTCTACTGGAATATCAAGTCTCTGATACTCTTCTGAACTCCGTCATGTGCACGTGAGAGTTCAGAGAGAACCAAAGCATCTTCAATTTAATCAATTATCTATCAAAGTGATTATTTAGTCTCTAATTTCATTGAGCACACCAAAAGCAGTAACAAGGTATTCAATCAACATAATAATGCTGATTTTCTTACTGATCAGAAGCATAACCTGAGATTGAAGGTGACCACCAAAAATGTGCTGAATTAGGGTTGTCTCTTGAACGTTAGAAGGTACAGCTCTTTCTCCCCCAATTCATCAAGGCAAACAGATTGCATTGTATCGATGGCAAACCTACAAGAATATCAGAAGCCTTTACTGTTTTGAATCATTAACTATATAGAGTCCTTCTAAACACGGTCAACGCGCAGTTAACTACAGAAAGTCAAGAGATAGCTGCAGTAGCAAATAAACCTCATGAACTCATGAGCATCCTCTTGGCTTCCATAACAAAATCGCCACCAATATTATGCAAGCCAGAAAGTATATGCATTGGAGAAAAAGCCTGTGAACTTTGCCTTACTCGTTCAAGGTGGGCTTGAAACTCGCATAGAAAGCACCAACCATTAAAACTGCCTGAAAAAGTAGTTACAAACACGAGCATGAGGAAAAGTCACAGAAACAATCAGAAGCAAAAAGTCTTGTTAATGACATTACATTCTTGGCGGTGGCCTTTTTCCATCAAGTAGGCAACGAGTGGCTTTGTGAATGAGAGACATTGGAGAACCACATTAGCAAAGCAGCTGCACAGATTCACAACAAATTGTAACTGAACGTTCTTATGGCAATGAAATGATCGCATATAGTAAAGCTTGGTTGTGACAAAAAAGAACCTATTTCCACAATTCAACAATCCGCAAGGAGGAAATCCCGGTTTGTCCCAGTTAAAAAATTTAACAAATTCATCATACGGAAAAAGAACCTGAAAAGGGGGAAAAAATGGGTCAAACACTCAAATTTCAGTATGCCAGAAAACGCACAAGATTCAGCCAGGTAAGCAAAGCGCAATGTATTTTCCATCAAGGCACATAAAGAAAATTACACTTTTGGGATGCTTGATAGGCCTGGAACTGGAAGTGCCGGAAGCAGGTACCAATGCTATCGAAGATAAATTTTTACCCCCAGCCGCAGACGCTTTAGACCTACGATTAGTTGCGCCAGCTTGAGTCGAATTATTTCCACTGGATAAATGAACATCCTTGCATTTCGACTTATGCCCAGAGTTCCAGTGTGACTGTTGGCATGTCTGTGAGCTGATAAGCACATGCAAAAATCAACTTGCCAGGTTAAAAACCAATATAACGCGCCCACTTCACGGGTCAACGTTGAAGTTGCGGCATCGAATTAACAGAAATCCATAACAATGAAACACAAAACCACTGAATTGCCAAGACCCTAGAGATCAAAATCCCGCAACCACATTGGAAACAATAATAACAGGAAATCAATGATTCACAACGACTATTTGTTCGACGCACCAGTATCTTACGGCTTTACAGCGCGAGCACTTTTTAGTGCCAGAGTTGCCGCAGACAACACAAACAGGATCGTCCTTGAGAGTGCCCGGCATTGGAATTGGATCAGTGGGTCGCTCCCCCTCGAAATTGGCGTCGACCTCAAAGTACTTCGAGGCCGTCTTCTTGACCAATGTATGCAATCCAACAGCTACGACAAAAGCCGAGAATATTAATTGCAGGAACCAATTCAGATCCCACGATACTCCGGAGACAAGCATCTACACCGCCCCCGCGTTGATGATCGATGATATTCCTTCGATCCTACGGCTGTTCATCGATTAAATTACATGCACAACAACATGAGCTTCCCACAACAAAAATTAGGGTTTTGTTTGTTATCCTTGGTCATGTGATCAGCTTTGAGGAGCCAGAGCTGCCACCATCTCTGCTTCACATATATAAAAGAAAAAATAATCTCCGAGTTCCTTGCCGTTTCTCGTTTTCCTTTCCAAATCAAAGCACCAACTAGAAGAAGTGTGATATTAATTAAAGAGTAAATCAAAAAGTGTTTATCTATGTCTTTTTCTCCTCTATATGACGATGATGATGAATTAATGGTACTAATAAAGTTGTTTTCTTTCCTGTAACCCCCAAAAAAAAAAAGTTGTTTTCTTTCCAAGAAAAACGTTGTTTTCTTGCGAAGGGAGGCCTGTCGCGTGTGTACTGTTTCAGTACTGTGCAGGGTTCTCTTGGGCATGTGAGACTGACACGTGTTTCCATCTAAGGACCGAATCATCAAAGAGAAGACCGTGCAGATTGCTCCAAATATCTTGAGAAGGCTCCACGGCTTTCTCTTTGTTTCCTTATGATTCCCACATTGCAGAAAGTTGAAACTATGTTAGTATCTTTTAATATATTTGCCCTTAAAAGAACGTTAAGATTTAATTTGATTGTAAATATAAAAATATCAATTTATTTTATTTTTTATATTTTTTAAGATAGTATCATATGATGGTTTGTTGTCAAAAGATTTTTTTCTAACTAACTTTATAGTAATAATAATATTTTAAAGAAAAAAACACTTATTTATTATAAATAACTAATTTAATTAATTTTTTAATATTTATAAATTAATTATGTAGTTTTTATATTAAAAACAGGAAGTGATATTATCTCTTAAATTATGATGGATATTAATTTTATAAATTGATCTAATTTCAATTTTTGTGGAGCAACTCTGTTTTGTTTAAATTGGATTTTTGTAGTCATAAAATTATATATTAAGATTATACAGTACTCCATAACTTTTTTTATTTATTTTGTATCTAATTTTATTTGTTAGTTAATTTGTGAATTGAAAAAAAAAGGATATTCATGTTTTTAATTTGTTGTGTTATCTCCGATTAAAAAAAATCGATGATAATAATGAACATGTAAAAATGCATGGGAATTAGTTGTCCGATAATTTTAAGACATTTTAAATTTAATTGGTTGGCTTGATTGAGAGAAGAAAACTAATGACGGGTCAGTGTTGAGCTTCTTCCCTCTCCCTGTCAAGTGTAGCAGAGATATTTGTTAGATAATTTATTTTGTTAAAAAGTAGTTATAGTTTGTTATGTAAACACTCTTAGACTCACCAGCTCACTTGTATAT